>NW_027072076.1:462500-465000 GCF_038088225.1 Cyrtonyx montezumae
TCCATCCCGCCCGCTGCGGCGGGCGTGCGTCAGGCGGGGAGCGCGTCCGGGCGGGGGAGGCACCCCTGCGGGGCCTTCGGGTCGTTTCCCTCACCCCAGGGCCAGGTACCTAGCGTCCGCGCCTGCGCGTCGTGGGAGGGGGTTGTGTGGGGATGGAACCGGCGTCTGGCCGCGTTCCCTTTCCATCACCACCACCCCAGCCGCAGAGCCGGGCGGAGGTTTAAAGACTCGGGCTGCCCGCGGCGTGTCCCGCGAGGGCGCGGGGCCGGGGGGCGGTTGGCCGGCCGGCGGGCCGCCGGGAAAGGGCGCGGGGTGTGAGAGGAGACGCGGCGGCGCGCCTCCCCCCCGGCCTCCCGAGCCCGCCGGGCGGCGTCTGCTGCCGCTGCGCTCCCGCTCCCGTGTGGGCGTGCCCGGGCCGGAGAGGGGTTACCCCGTCCCCCACTCCGCGGCCTCGGTCTCGGGCGGAGAGGCTCCGCACGGTATCGCTCGCGCGCGCGCGTCGTGCGTGCGGCTCCGGCCGTCGGGCTTTGCCCGCGTTTACAGCGGGCCGAGACGCGTGTCTCGGCACGGCGCGGGCCGCTGCTCCTCGCGGCGGTTCCTTTCCCGCGGCCGTTTTCCCGTGGCCGCCGCTCGCGGCCGGTGAGCCGTCGGCTCTTCTTTCCCTCCCTCCGGTGCCGAGCGCGGCGCCGGCGCCGGCGTTCTCGCTCCCGCGGTCCGCCCGGCTTGCCGTCGGCTCAGGGCCTCGCCGCCTCCCTCGGGCCTCGCCGCCGCTTCCGCTCCGGCCCCGTCGCAAGGCTGCGTCCCGTCCTTCGTCTCCGTCGCCGCCGCCTCCCACTGCGCTTTCGCCCTCGGCCTCGCCGGCTGCGCTCGGCGAGCGGGCGGGAGGTCCGGCGTGGGGCGTCCCGCATCCGGTCTCCGCGCGGAGGCGCGGAGAGCGGGCGCCGCCTCCGTATCCGTCCCTGTCCCACCCGGCGCCGGGCCGCGCGTCCGTCGCGGGCTCGCCGCCAGGGCGAGCGAGAGGAGGAGGCGGCGGAGGTCGAGAGGCGAGACGGGAGGGCCGAGGACGGGGAGAAGGGGCGGTTCGGTGCGCGAGGCGCGCGAAGGGCAGGCCGAGGTCCGCGCGGACGCGGTCGGGCGGGCCGTCGCGGGCGCGGTCCGCCGGCGCGGCTGTCGCGTCCGGCCCGTTGGGGAGAAAGGGGGGTCGGCGCGTCTCTCCCGGTCGCGTCGGCGGTCGCGGCGGTCTCGGCCGCGGGGGAGTTCCGTCGCGAGGGCGCGGGGACGCGGCCCGAGCCTCACGCTGCGCCGCGTGGCGCGGGTGAGAAGCGTGCGGCTTTGCCTCGTCCGCCCGTGCCGAACCGAGCCGGGCGCCTGGTCCGTCCCCGAAGCGAGTCGCGGTCGTTTGCCCAGGTCGGGAGCGAGGGCTCCCCGCCCTTCTCGTTCGGGTGCACTTTCGCTCGCAGCGCGTTTGGGTCGCGGCTCGGTGCCCGCGGCGCGACGAAACGGTTACGTACGTTCTTGTGCTCGTTCGGTTGGCGGAGGCGTCGCTCCCGCCGCTGCCGCGCGGTCGTCCCGGCGCCGGGGCGGTCCGCGGTTCGTGGGGGAGCGCTCTCAGCGTGAGAGACGATAGGCTCCCCCCGGGCGCGCGCTCGGGGCGGTGCCGCAAAGCGAGACAACTCTTAGCGGTGGATCACTCGGCTCGTGCGTCGATGAAGAACGCAGCTAGCTGCGAGAATTAATGTGAATTGCAGGACACATTGATCATCGACACTTCGAACGCACTTGCGGCCCCGGGTTCCTCCCGGGGCTACGCCTGCCTGAGCGTCGCTTGACGGTCAATCGTCTGCCGGCCGCCGCCCGTTTGCCCGCTCGCCTTCCACGGAGGCGGCGGCGGCGGTTGCGGCGGCCGCGCGGCGCGGCTGGGGTGCCTCGCAGGCCCCGTTCGGCGGGCCTTCGTCCCCCTAAGTCGAGACCCAGGTCGGGGAGCTGGGCGAGCCAGATCCCCGCGCTCCCGAAGCGCCCGCTTCGGCCGAGCTCGTCCCCGCGGGGTGGCCGGGCTTTCCCGGTCGGCCGGTCGTGCGGCGGGGGCCGTCTGTCCGGCCGTCCGCACGGTCGGTCGGTCGGCGGACCGGTCCCCGCCTCCGGAGGGGCGTCCCTCGCTCTCGCCGGCCCCGCGTGCGGCTGCCTGCGGGTCACGTTACCGGCGGCGGTAACGCGCCGTGCTGCTGCGCGTGCGATGCTCCGGGGAGGCGAGGCGTCCGCCCCTGCGGTCGGCTGCAGCCGTCCGGGCCCGAGCCCGGCGCGTCGCCTCGCGGGGCCGTCTCCGGCCGGCGGCAACGGCGGCGGTGGTGGCGGCGGCGGTCGCGGCGGGGGCGGCGGTCGTTCCGCACCCCCGTGGCGTCCCCGGCGCCGCCGTCCGTCCGTCTGTCCGTCTCTGTCTGGGCGCGAGCACGCTCGTCGGGAGTCCGCTCCTCTTCGGCGCGGGGCCCGGGCCCCGAGCGGG
>NW_027072076.1:472500-510000 GCF_038088225.1 Cyrtonyx montezumae
CGACCGGCTCTGCTCGAACCCCCATCCACCCACCCCGGATCTGCCCGCCAGTTGTTTTTTATTTTTTCCTCCCCCCGGATCCTTCCTTCCGTGAGATCAGTCATCTTGTCAGCCGCCCGTTCTTCCTTCTTCTCGCCGGGACGCCGCTTGCTCGAGCGAGCGAGCCGCGGGGCTTTAGCCGTCTTCTTTTGGTTTTTCCCTTCCCTTCCCTTCCCTTCCCTTCCCTTCCCTTCCCTTCCCTTCCCTTCCCTTCCCTTCCCTTCCCTTCCCTTCCCTTCCCTTCCCTTCCTTCCCTTCCCTTCCCTTCCCTTCCCTTCCCTTCCCTTCCCTTCCCTTCCCTTCCCTTCCCTTCCCTCCCTTCCCTTCCCTTCCCTTCCCTTCCCTTCCCTTCCCTTCCCTTCCCTTCCCTTCCCTTCCCTTCCCTTCCCTTCCCTTCCCTTCCCTTCCCTTCCCTTCCCTTCCCTTCCCTTCCCTTCCCTTCCCTTCCCCTCCCCTCCCCTCCCCTCCCCTCCCCTCCCCTCCCAGCGTCTCCCCGTTTCCCGCCCTGGTAGACATCACGTCGGGCGGCGTGAATCGACCACCCCATCTCCCTCACCGCGGACCCGCTCCGGCCCGCCACCCGTCTTCTGGGCTGCCCTTCCATTTTTTTTTTTTTTGGCGGGAAGGAAGGGGCCGCGCGCCCGTACTGGCGCGCTTTTCCGTTTCTTCCTTCCTGTCGTGGCGCCGACCCGTGTCCGCGAACGACCGTGTCTTCTGGGAGGTGGACTGCCCTCCCGCCGGCCGGGAGAGAGGCTCAGCGGGAGCCCGGAGACGCGACTAGTCGAACGAACCCCCGGCTCTCCCCTGACCCCCTCCCCCCACCAATCCCCCTTCCGACGTACGAGGTTGTCTCCCACCGGCCGACCTCTGCCGCAGCCTTCCCGCCGTTTTTTTTTGTTTTTTTTTTTTGGTGCCAGCGAGCGAACTGAGCGTGTGTGCGTGCGTCCGCTGGCGAACCCGCTAGAACTTTCCTGCCCGCGCTCCCTCTGGAGGTCGGGGACGCCCCCGCCTCGTCCCCGTCCCCTCGCCTCTCCCCCCCACCCCGCCACCGTACCTTAAGGAACCCCACCAAATCGCGTACGCCTGGATACCGCTTGGACGGCCGTCCGCGGGCATGCCGAGGTCTGGGGCTTGCTTTTCTGCCCGCTCCTCCCCGAGCCCGTGCGGCGGCCCGGGGTGGCCATGACCGACCCTGAGCTCCCGCCGCTTGGCCCCTTCCAAGCGCTTACGGCTTACCTCGGCCCGTCCGCCCGGGTCCCTCCGCAGCACCCGCCGCGAGCCCTAGGTGCGGCTTAGGTCTCAAATACCCGACCTAGGATTGCGTCCGTCGGGAGTCAAAGGAAACAAACGCGAGAGCGATGCCGACACGCAACGGGAGCGCTCCCGCCCGACCCGCGCCACGCGGCCGCCGACAAGATGGCGGACGGTCGCTTCCGGTTCCGGCTCGGGAATGTCGGGAGGGCTCCGCCCGGCCCCTGCCGGCCCCGCCCGACTCGCGCGCTCCGCAGCGGCGGCCAGAGGGCGCTGCCGGCGGGAGCTCGCCATCTCCGGCCAGGTCTACCCGGCGCCGCACACGCACCCGAAAGTTCCGCATCGGGTCGGCCCGGGCCCCGCGGCGAACCGTGCTTCCTGTACGGCGGCGGCAGCCCGAGTTCGCTGCCGGTGCGGCTCGGGAACGCCGGCCAGGGCTAACCGGCCGCGGACCGCTCAGGCTTCCGTAACGGTGGCAGACAGAAGCTCGCTGCCGGTGCGGCTGGTGTTCCCCGGGCCAGGTCGGCCCGGCTCTGACGGAGTCGAGGGCTCCGCGGCGGCATGGAGATGGCGCAGCCGGGTGGCTTGCCGTCTCCGGCCAAGTGTGCCCGGCACCGAGCAAACCTCTCGTGCTTCCCGAACGGAGGTGGCGAGAGCTCGCTGCCAGTGTGTCTCGGAAACGCCGGCCAATTCTACCCGGCTACAGCCGCCTCACGCGCTTCCCGAGCCGCGGTGGCGAGCGCTCGTGGCGCGGGAGGCTTAGAAACGCCGGTTCTGCCCGGCAAAGGGGAACACACGCGTCTCGAATGGCGGCGCCCCGCTGCACGATGCCAGTGCCGCTTTTGAACGCCGGCCACGTCTTCCCGGCTATGGCCGTTCCTTGCGAGCAGCGGCCACGGACGGAGGCGGCTGCCGGGCCGCCGGGCCATCTCCAGCCACATCTGCCCTGCTCTGAAGGAGCCGAGCTCCCCGAACGGCGGCGTCTGGAGGATGCTGCCCGGGCGGCTCGCTGCTCCGGCCGCTTACGCCGGGCACCTGGCGTGACCCACGCTTCCCGAACGGCGTCAGTGGGAGCTCGCAGCCCAGGTGTTTTAGAAACGCTGGCCACATCTAGCCGGCCACCGCCGTCTCGCGCTTCCCAAACAGCAGCGGGGGCGGCGGCGGTGGTGCCGGAGAGAGCTCTCCTCCGGTGCGGCTTGCCACCTCCAGCAACGTCCACGCGGCAACGGCCGACTCTTTTGTCCCGAGCGGCGGTGGCCAGATGCGTGTGCCGCGGCCCGCGGTTTGCCATCTCTGGCAAACACGTCTACCCTGCTCTGACAGAGTTGAGCGCGCCATCCGAACGGTGGCGGACAGAGCTCGCCGCCGGTGCGGCTTGCGATCTCCATCCAGGTCAACCCGGCTCCGGCCGACTCGCACGCTCCGCGCCCAAGGCTGGAGGCCGCTGCCGGGGCGGCTCGCGGTCTACAGTGACGTCTACCCGGTTTCGGTTCTCTTGTTCTCCTTCCCGGTGCGGCTTGGGTGGAGGGGGGGCGGCTGCCGCTTCGTGCCTCCACTTACGTCTACGTCAACTGCGGCTGGTGTCCGAACCCCTGCCGGTAGTTGACGTCCTCTTTGCTCGGCTTTTTTTCCTGTCCGCCTGGAGAGAGTGCATACTTTGCTCCGGAGGCGGCGATGCGTGGGTGCTCACGAGCACATTCGGAGAGAAAGGGGGGCGGCAGCGGCGGCAGTGGCGGTTTTCTGGGGCGCCGGTTCATTCTACCGGGTCAGGTCGCCTCGGTCGATGTGCGTGTCATCCCTCCCCAGCCACGGCCCCAGCCCCGGCCCACCACTCAGACGACTAAGATGGTCTGCCGGGCCACAAGAGAGAGAGAGAGAGAGAGAGAGAGAGACAGGGAGAGAGAGAGAGAAAGACAGAGAGAGAGAGAGAAGAGGGTGAAGCCAGTTCCTGCGGCACCAGGGCAAACGCTGGAGAGAAAACGAGCGGGAGGGAGAGAGAGAGAGAGAGAGAGAGACAGAGAGACAGAGAGACAGAGAGAGACAGAGAGAGAGAGAGAGAGAAAACGAGCGGGAGAGAGAGAGAGAGACAGAGAGAGAGACAGAGAGAAAGAGAGAGAGAGAGAGAGAGAGAGAGAGAGAGAGAGAGAGAGAGAGAGAGAGAAAGAGAGAAAGAATTTTTCTTCTTTATTTTTGTCGGGTTTTTTTCTGGGGGGTGGGGTGGTGTAAGGCGTTGTTTGCCTTTCCAATTGAAAATTAATTAAATAATTAATTTAAACATTTGATCAATCTTTTTATTAGGCGGGTGGGGGGGCAACTGGTCGTGACGGGTGCCTCATTCTTTTTACGTTATTTATGTACGCAGTTAGGTAGTTACGTGTGTGTGTGTGTGTGTGTGTGTGTGTGTCTGTGTACACGTATGCACCTATTCCGACCCCCGGCCCCGTTTCTTCCCTATCTTTTCGCTCGCCTCTGCCAGGCGGCGCTAACGACGGCTGCAGGGCAGGACGGTGGCAGGACTTGGCGTCTGCCCCCCCCAGCCTTACCCTCAAAGATCCGCCCCGCCTGAGGTCCGTGTCATGCATGTTTTTACCCATTTTTAAATCATTTTTATTTTTTTTTCATTGACTTTTAATTTAAAATCGTTCTTATATTTGGGGGGGGGGGAGAGGGGGAGGGAGTGACAGTGAGGGGCACCTCTTTATTTTTATATTATTTATGTACATATTAAGGTACGTACGGGTGTGTATGTGTGTGTGTATGTACCTATTCAGACCCCCGGCGGAGTTTCTTTTCTTTCTTCTCGCTCGCCTCCGCCAGGCGGCGCTAACGACGGCTCGGCCTAATAACGGCGGCAGAACTCGGCGTCCGGCCCTCATCCTTTCCCGCCCACCCCTCCCCCCCACCCTTACCCCCACAGATCCAACCCCCACCCAGATCGAGATCCGTGTCGTGTTTTTACCCATATCTTCTATCATTTTTGTTTTTTTACCACCTTTTTATTTAAAATCTTTTATTTATTTCTTCTTTTTTTTTTTTTTGTGGGTGGAGGGGTGGGGGTGGTGAGGGGCATTTCTTTATTTTTATATTATTTATACATACGTATTTAGGTACGTACGTATGTACGCGTGTACGTGTCCCGCTCCCCGAGCCCAGTCTCTTTCCTTTTTTCTTGCCCGCCCCCCCGGGCAGGGCAGTCACGATGCTCCGGCCGGAGTCGGTGGCCAGCTTCCCCGAATCCCCCTCCACCCCTGGATCCGCCCGACAGTTGGTTTTTAGTTTTTTCCTTCCCTGTATCCTTCCTTCGTTCCGTGAGATCAATCGTCTCGTCAGCTGCCCGTCCGTCCTTCCTTCTTCTCACTGGGACGTCGCTCGCTCGAGCGAGCTGCAGGTGTTTTTCCGTCTTGTTTCCCCCCCCCCAACCGTGGACCTGCCCCGGCCCGCCGTCCTGCTTTCGGGCTGCCCTTCCTTTGGTTCTTTTGGGGTTGTTTTTTTTTTTCATTATTATTATTATTATTATTCTTTTTTGCGAGGCAGTGGCGCGGGGCAGAGATGCGGCGCAGGTAACACCATCAGCCTCATGGCTGCACCACGGGGCTCGTCAGTGCCCCACTGTTCCCCCATAGATTCAGTGCCGGGTCCCACATCAGCCCCGTATCACCTGTGCCCCATAGTTTCCCCAGATCCTTCTCCACATCCACCGCACGGAGGCCTCACGCGTCCCTCGAGAGTTCTCCCCCCAAAGAAAGCCTGTCCCACGGGAAACACCATTAAGACCCCATAGTGCCCCATCAAAACCCAGAGAGCCCCACAGAGACCCCTTAGAAGACCACTGAGCCCCACGGAGGCCCCACAGAGACACACTGAGACCCATAGAGCCTCACAGAGGCCACTTAGTGCACCAAAGGGACCCCATAGGGACTGACTGAGGACCATAGAGATAACAATGTGCCCCGTAGAGCCCCATAAGGACCCTAGAGAGCCCCACAGGGACACGTAGAACCCTGCTCGGCTGCCCGGGCATGCTGCTGGCTCCTGCTCGGACAGCTGTCAGCGGGCACGCCGAGGTGCCTCCCCGTCAGGTGCTTTTCCACCCGCTCCTCCCCGAGCCCGTGCGGTGGCCTGGGGTGGCCATGACCGACCCTGAGCGCCTGCTGCTTGGCCCCCCTTTCAAGGACGTACGGCTTTGCCTCGGCCCATCCACCCCGCTCTGCCCGGGTCCCTCCGTAGCGCCATTCTCCTCAAGGTGTGTGTGGGGGGGGGGGGGGGTGCAGAGGCAAGTGCGGCACGGCACGGCGGCAGCAGCTTTAGCGGGGGAAAGTCATTCGCAGGGCCCCTCTCGCTCTGTGTGGCTTAGGTCTCAAGTCCTGGACGTTCAACCGCATCGAGAGTCACCCGGGCACCTGGTGAAAAGGAAACATAGAGCAAGAAGAGAGACGAAGAAAGAAACAAACCGGCGCAGGAGGGACACCGAGACTTTACGGGCGGTCTCCCACCGGACGAGGCCGCTGAGATTCTCATCCTCCTCACCTGTGCCGCACAGCCGTCCCATAGCTGGCCCAGATCCTTCCCCACGTCCGCTCCACCGATGCCCCACATTTCTCTATGGAGTTCTTTCCCCCCCCCAAAAAAAATACCCGTCCCACAGAGACCCCATTAAGACCCCATAGTGCCCCATCCAAACCCCTAGAGCCCCACAGACACCCCATAGAGCCCCATAGGGACGCACTGGGACACACAGAGTTCCACAGAGACCCTATAGAGCCTTACAGAGACCCCTTAGTGCCCCATGGAGAGCCATAGGGACCCCATTGTGCCCACAGAGTGCCCCATAGGGACCCACAGAGAGAACATTGTGCCCCCGAGGGGCACCTAGAGCCACACAGGGGCCCATGCAGAACTCATAGCGCCCCATAGAGACCCGCAGCGACCCATAGGGTCCAACAGAGAGCGATTGGAGCCCCGCTGTGTCTGCACAGCGCCCCGCAGGAACCCATAGAGACCCATAGGGATCCTTTTCTGGGCGGGGGGAGGGGCTGGACGTCTGCACGCCTGTAGCGCCTCGCTTTCCCCGCTTTTCCATTTTTTCCCGCTCGTGGCGCCGACCCAATGGCTCCCCGGCCGCCCGGCTCTTCCGGGAGGCCGAGGTCCCACCCCGTCAGGCGCTTTTCTGCCCGCTCCTCCTCGAGCCCGTGTGGTGGCCCGGAGCGGCCGTGACCGACCCCGAGCTCCCGCCGCTTGGCCCCCTTCAAGCGCATAGGGCTTACCTCGGCCCGTCCGCCCGCTCTTCCCGGGTCCTTCCGTAGCACCCGCCGCGAGCCCGGTGCCGCTTAGGTCTCAAATACTCGATCTAGGATTGCGTCGGGAGTCAAAGGAAACAAACGGGAGAGCGACGCCGACACTCAACGGGTGCGCTCCCGCCCGACCGCGCCACGCGGCTGCTGACAAGATGGCGGATGGTCGCTTCCGGTTCCGGCTCGGGAATGTCGGGAGGGCTCCGCCCGGCCCCTGCCGGCCCCGCCCGACTTGCGCGCTCCGCAGCGGCGGCCAGAGGGCGCTGCCGGCGGGGGCTCGCGATCTCCGGACAGGTCTACCCGGCGCACACGCACCCGAAAGCTCCGCATCGGCGTAGGTTCCCGTGTGTGCACAGGGTGGCTCGCCGGGTCGGTCCGGTCCTTCAGCGAACCGCGTGTCCCGTACGTCAGCGGCAAGAGTCCGCTGCCGGCGAGTTTGGCATTCCCAGGACCAGGTCTGCCCAGCTCGGATGGCTCCATGCCGGTGCCGCTTGGGGATGCCGGACCCGACCCGCGTCCCCGGCCACGGACGATCCGGTCGCGAGCGGAGGCGACGGCGGACGGAGGTGTCAGCTGGGGAGCCGTGCGATCTCTGCCCACGTCTACCCGGTTTCGAGGGAGCTGAGCTTGCCAAGTGGAGGCGCCTGGAGGGCGCTCCGGGGTCGTCGTGCAATGTTCGGCCACGTCTACCCTGCTCCGACGGAGCTGAGCGTTCCGAGCAGGGGTCTAGAGGGCGCTCCCGGTGCGGCTTGCGTTTTGCGGCCACGTCTACCTGGTTACGACGGAGCTGGGCGTACTAAGTGGTGTTGCCTAGAGGGCGCTCCGGGGTCGTCGTGCTAAATCCCGGTGCTAAATCATTCGTAGACGACCTGATTCTGGGTCGGGGTTTCGTACGTAGCAGAGCAGCTCCCTCGCTGCGATCTATTGAGAGTCAGCCCTCGACACAAGCTTTTGTCGCCCCGCCCCGCCGCGCCGCGACGCGCGGCCCCGGCGCGGGCCGGGGCCGGGCCGGCGCGGGGGAAGGAAGGAAAGAAGGAAGGGGGCGCGCGCCCCCTTCTTCGGGGTTTCGTCTTCGGACCGCCCGCCGCCTCGGCTCTCGCGCCGCGGGGCGCGAGAGGGAGGACGAGCGACCGGCGGGGGCGGGTCCCGTCCCCCCCCCCCCCCCGCATCGCTTCCTTCCCTCCGGCAGGGCCGAGGGTAGACCTGTCCGGCCGGGAAGCTGGGCGGCGGTTTCCCTTTCAGCCCGGGCCAGGGCGGGTTGACCTGGCCGCTTTTTTTTTTTTTTTTTTTTTTTTTGTTCCCCCCCCCCTTTTCCCCAGCCCGCTTCCCTGGTCCGGACCCATCGCACCGCACCGGCCGAGGGTAGACGTGTCAGCTGGCTGGCTGGCCGGCCGGCCGGCTAGCTGGCTGGCCGGCTGGCTGGCTGGCTGGCTGGCCGGCCGGCCGACCGACCGACCGACCGACCGAGGGTAGGTAGACGTGTCGGCGGGCCGCGGGCAGACGGGTAGACCTGTCGACCCGCTCGCATCCTTTTTTTTTTTTATTTTTATTCTTCTCATTTATTTATTTATTTATTTATTCCCACGTTGGTTTCCAAAAAACATTTTTTTATCAATTAATTTTTTTTAAATTTTTAAGAATTATTATTTTAATGTTTTATATCTGAAAAATATATAATGATAATAAAATCATATTTTCAATATCAATATTTAATTTATCGATATTAACAATTATAAATTTATGTGTAGTACGCGTTACATTATTTCATAATTATGCATATTGTAGATAATTATCTATTAATTAATTACATTAATTATTCTGTGTAAAAATATAAAATTTTTTATTTTCATAAATATTTTTAAAGAATATTAAATTTTATATAAAATATTAAAATCAATTATTTATTTTATATCATATATTATTTTATATATCGTTATCAATATATTTTAAAATATTTCATTAGTTTAATTTTAAGTCGTTCGATTTTTGCATTTATTCAATTAATTTTCACCGTTTACTTTTTTTTTCGTTATTTCGCGATTAAATTTTTTTTTTAATTTTTCACATTTCTTTTTATTGATTTATTTCTCAGAAAAAAATTATTTTTATTTTTCGTTTTATTTACAGTACTTTTTTTTTATTACACTTTTATTTATTTATTTATTTATTAATTATTCAGGTTTTTTATTATTTACTTTTCCCCCGGTTTTAATTATTTATTGCTTTATTTTTTTCGCTCTTCGTTTATTTATTTTTATATTTGTTTTATATATGTGTATCGCAATAAATAAATATTTTCATTATATTCCATATAATATTTTATATTTACGTTCCATCATATTTTTAATTTATATATTCATATACTTATTATGTATGCGTATCGGAACGATAATAATAAATATAGATATTACGTAATTAATTATATCACGTACTATATATTTCATATATTTTATATTGTAGTATTATCATATTATATTCCACAGATTTTATTTTTCATATTTTATATTTATATATATATATTATATAATGATAATAAATAAATAAAAATATACACATAGACGTAAATTTTTAATCAATTTTTTCGTCATTTAATTTTCCGTATCTTAATTGTTTTTTCGTTCTTTAGGTCACGATTTTAATATTTTAGTTATCTTTTCTAATTTTTCGCTGTTGATTTTTTTTATCTTTTTCACGCGTTTATTTATTTATCTCAAAATATTTATTTCGCTTTTTTTAATTAATTAATTAATTAATTAGTCCGCTACATATTTTTTTTTCTTTTTAATTACTTATGTTTTTCGCACTTTCGAACGATTGATTATTTTTTCGATTTTTTTTTTTTTTTTCACGAAAACGTACTTTAAATTTTGTGATTTATGTATGTATTTTCACCCTTGGTTATTATTTTTCGTTTTTTAAATTATTTTTCGATAAAAGTATCTATATATTTTTTAAAATTTCTCATTTATTATTCATATAATCGTATTTAATTATTTATTTGTTTGTCTCTCGGAAGTAGATTTTTTTTTAATTATTTGACTATTTGTTCATTTCTTTGCATTATTTTTCCTATACGTGCACGTATATTTCATTTATTTATTTATTTATTCATTTATTTATTTTACCGCGATCGCTCCCCCCCCCCCCCCCCCCCCCCCCATTGTCTGCGGCGGCTTCTTCCACGAGGGCTGGCTGGCTGGCTGACCCGTCGGCCCGCTCGATTCCCCCTCCCCGTCCCCTCTGCCCCGTTTTTTTTTGTTTTTTGTTTTTTTTTCACGTATTCATTTATTTATTTATTTATCTATCCGCAACTGTTTTTAATTTTTACTTGTTAATTATTTTTGTCCGGCTGAAGCTTCCTTCTTCTGCTGGGTAGACGTGATGAGGCGGCTGGGCTCGTCGTCTCCCACCCTCAACACCTACCCCCCTCCCCCGCCCCCCCAACACACACACACACACACCCCCGCTCCTCCAACCTTACCCCCCAAAGATCCACCCCGCCCGACATCTGTGTCATGTTTTTACCCGTCTCTTTTAGTATTTCTATTTTAAGTACTATTTTTTTTTTTTTTTGAGGAAGGGTTTTTTTTTTTTTGTGGTGGTGAAAGGCGTTTTTCTCTTTTTAATTAGAATGACTACTTATTTAATAGAAATTGAAACAAACGCCTTCTTTGGGTTTTTGTCTTAAGATAAAAATATGCCTTTATCTTTTTATTTTTTTTTCCTTCTATTTATCTTTTATTTGTTTTTAGTTTCTGGCCCTTTTTTTTTTTTTTTTGGGGGGGGGGAAGGGGTTTGTCGTGAGGGGCACCTTTTTATTTTTATATTATTTATATACGCATTTAGTATCTATGTATTTAGTATGTATATATGTATGTACGTACGTACGTATGTATGTATGTAAGTATTGCACCACCGCCCCCCGCCCCCCCCCCCGAACCCCATTTCTTTTATTTTTTTTTCTTTTTTTCCTTGCCTGCCCCCGGCAGGGCAGTCACGACCCTTTGTCCGGACAACAGCCGGACTCGGCGACCGGCTCTGCTCGAACCCCCATCCACCCACCCCGGATCTGCCCGCCAGTTGTTTTTTATTTTTTCCTCCCCCCGGATCCTTCCTTCCGTGAGATCAGTCATCTTGTCAGCCGCCCGTTCTTCCTTCTTCTCGCCGGGACGCCGCTTGCTCGAGCGAGCGAGCCGCGGGGCTTTAGCCGTCTTCTTTTGGTTTTTCCCTTCCCTTCCCTTCCCTTCCCTTCCCTTCCCTTCCCTTCCCTTCCCTTCCCTTCCCTTCCCTTCCCTTCCCTTCCCTTCCCTTCCCTTCCCTTCCCTTCCCTTCCCTTCCCTTCCCTTCCCTTCCCCTCCCCTCCCCTCCCCTCCCCTCCCCTCCCCTCCCAGCGTCTCCCCGTTTCCCGCCCTGGTAGACATCACGTCGGGCGGCGTGAATCGACCACCCCATCTCCCTCACCGCGGACCCACTCCGGCCCGCCACCCGTCTTCTGGGCTGCCCTTCCATTTTTTTTTTTTTTGGCGGGAAGGAAGGGGCCGCGCGCCCGTACTGGCGCGCTTTTCCGTTTCTTCCTTCCTGTCGTGGCGCCGACCCGTGTCCGCGAACGACCGTGTCTTCTGGGAGGTGGACTGCCCTCCCGCCGGCCGGGAGAGAGGCTCAGCGGGAGCCCGGAGACGCGACTAGTCGAACGAACCCCCGGCTCTCCCCTGACCCCCTCCCCCCACCAATCCCCCTTCCGACGTACGTATTTTTTAAAATTTCTCATTTATTATTCATATATTCGTATTTAATTATTTATTTGTTTGTCTCTCGGAAGTAGATTTTTTTTTTAATTATTTGACTATTTGTTCATTTCTGGGGCACAGGGGGGTTGGGGAAATCACTGCATCAATCTGTAGAGCCGTGAACCACCACACCCATGACCCCTACAGCCACACACTTGCCTTAAAGCCTGTGGGTTGGGGGGTGGGCACACCCTCTTTTATTTTTTGGAAGGGGGGGCGGGGCAGGGTGGTACTGGCCCCCATCTGAGGGGCACAGCGCTCTGGGCACCCTTATTCCCCTCCCTCTTGCACAAACACCCCCCCCCAGGTGTTCTTCACACGCAATGGGCAGATCATTGGTAAGAAGGAGGCGCGGGTGCCGCCGGAGGGGTACTTCCCCACTGTGGGAATGCTGAGCAGCGGTGAGAAGGTGAAGGTGGACCTGCACCCCCTCAGTGGGTAAGGGGGGGGGCACACCCCTCGCACTTTAATTCCCCCCCCCAATGGAACTCCCTCTCTGTGTTGGTGGGGTTCCCTGTTCTGTCCCTCCCCCACCACCCTGGGAAGAGGGGAGCAAGTTATTATGCCCCCCCCCCCATTGTTGTCCCCATTTTGCTGAATGTAATGCACCCCTCAAGGGTGGGGTGCTGGAGGGAGGCAGTGCCCCCCCCGTTTGCCAATGCACAGCTCTGTGCCCCCCCCCCCCCAATAAAGTATGTATCAGAGCTGCTCTCGCTCCTTTGTGACAGAGTGCTCCTGCCCCAGTGCTCCTGCCCCCCCTAACCCCCCCAAGTAACATGCCCATATCTGGGTGCTGCCTTCCCCCCCATTATAACGCTGTCCACCCCAATACACTATGTTCTCTCCCCAATACATAATGTCCCCTCTCCCAACAGTTCCCCCATATTTGTGTGTCCCCCCCGCGTAGTAGTGCTATGCATCTTGGGGTGACCCCCCCCACCTCAGGGTGCTGTGCCATGCAGTGGTCGCTCGGGGGGGGGGCGGCGCAGCATCACTTTGGTGACAAAACTGACGATGGCGCGCGCAGGCTGCTCGGGGTCCAGCTCCGCAAAGAGGTGGCACGTGTTGCCCCCCGCCCCCCCAGCCTGCTTGGCCACGAAGCCGAAAATCCTGAGGGAGACGGGGGGGGCACAGTGCTCTGGCGGGGGGGCACAGAGCGAGGGGGGGGTCGGCTGTGCCCCCCCTGGTACTCACGTGGAAGTGGTGCCGTCTGCATTCACCCATCTGTATGCACAGAACTGTCAGGGACGGTACCCCCCCCCCTCCCCAAATCTCCCATCTCCCTCAGATCATCACCTGCGGTCCTCGGGGTCAGTGCTGCAGAACGTGACGCTGCCCACGGGGTAATGGCGACGGAAGAAGAGCCTGGGACGGGAGGGAGGTAAAGGGGGGCAGCGGGTGCTCAGTGCAGGGCGGGGCCGTGGGGCCGTGGGGCGGGGCCGCGGGGCGCACTCCCACCTGCGCTGGCGGTCGGTGAGAGTGATGCCGCGCGCGGACACGTGGAAATGCGCGGTGCACTGCGGGGGGGGCGGCGCTCCGAGCACAGCGTCCGCTGCCATCGCCACCGCGCGCGGTCCCGTGAGCGCCTCCGTGCACACCGAACCCAAATAGCGCACACTGCAACCTGCGGGACAGCGCTCCGCCACCGCCCCACAGCACACGTCCCAGTACTGCTCCCATCCCCGTAACCCCCCCTTTCCCATTGCCCCCACATTCCCAGTAACCCCCCCGTTCCCAGTGCTCCCCCCCCCTTCCCAGCAGCCGCTCATCCCAATGCCCCCCGCCCCCACCTGCTCCCTGACGCAGCAGTTCGGCGGCGGTGCTGATGTTGGGGACCCCGGTGCCCCCCACCTCCTGTAGTAGATCTGGGGGGTTGGGGGAGGGGGCACGGGGTGAGATCATGCGTGCCCCCCCCCCCCCCCCCCCGAAAGGAGGGACACGCGGCGTGGGGTTACAGGGTGGGGGGGGCACACACCGGTGCAGGGGATGCGCAGCGCACACGGCAGTGACATGGGCTGGATGGAGTGCTGCAGCACCAGCGCGGGGAGACTGCCTGCGGGGGGGGCACTGCCACGACAACTGCCACGGACTCTCCCATAGTCGTCCCCCCCCCCGGACCCCACTCCCATGGATCTCCCCACGGACCCTCCCACCAGAACCTCTCTCCACCACCCTCTCCGGGATCCTCCATCACGGACCCCTTCCCCCCGTGGACTTCCACACGAATCTTCCATAGGACCCCCTCTCTGCCCCAAGAACCCCCCCCCCTCACCGAAATGCGGCTCCTCTGCCCCTCCCCGGATTTTGATGCCGCGCGGTCCCGTCTCGATGAGGAAATGGCGCACGAGGCACTCGCGGGGGTCCCCTGGGGGCGAAATGGGGCAGTGAGGAGAAGTGGGGGGGAGAGGGTCCCAGTGACGGAGGAAAGGGTCTATGATTTCTGGGGGAGGGGGGGACTTCGCTGATTTCCGTCCTCCCGGGGTCTCTCAGTGCTTTGTTTCTTTCTGGGAGGGTCCCCGCCCGTACCTTTCCCGGCGGGGGGGCAGCCAGGGGGGGGCTGTGCCACGCGCAGCGCCAGCCCGTACCCCCCCCGGAAGGAGGTGCTGTCGCGGACGAGGAAGGCGCCGGGCTCGCGGTCCTTCAGCAGCGCCACGGCTAGGGGGCACAGCGTCACGGGAGGGGCCCTAATGAACGCCCCCCCCTAGTTAAACCCCACGGACCTTGCTCCCGCGACATTCCCGGTTTGTACCAGAACCTGGACGTGTCCTGGGCGAAAGCGGGGGGGTCGGCCGCGGCGGGAGGCGGGCGGGGGGGGGGTCGTGCCCCCCCCTGGGGTGCTGCGCTCCTCTCGGGGAGGTCCCGACACGGGAGGGGCACAGTAAGAAGAGGGGGAGGGGAAGGAGGGAGAAGGGGAGGACTCCCCCTGGGGGTGGTCCTGAGTGGGGGAGTCCTGGGGGCTGCCGGGCTCTGTTAGGGGGATGGGGGAGCAGTGAGCCCCTGAGAGCCCCCCATAGTCCCCCACAAGAACCCACGCAACCCCCATTTTCCATAACCCCCATCACCCTGACTGCCTTCCCCAATGCCTCCTCCCCCACAATACCCCCCACCCTCATAATGCCCTAAAGCCCTCTGCTCCCAACTCATCAAGTCCCCCATAAACCCCCCCTGGCCCCACCCTTCCCACACCCCCCATTTCCCTCTTGCCGACCCCACCGCAGGGCCCCCCCGACCGTCCCATGAGCGCCCTATAGCCCCCAGCCCACCAATAGCCTCCTCCGTATTCCCCTGCAACCCCCCCACAACCCCAACACCCCCTCCCCGTAGCCCCCCCCATTCCCTACCACTCCCCGCACCCAGCCCGTATCCACTCTCAGCCCCACCGCCCCTGCCCACATCCCCCCCCCACTCACCTCCCGCGCTCTCCCCGGGGCTCCCGGGGGTTCCACTTTTGGGGAGGGGCGGTCCCACAGGGAAGGGGCGTGGCTCGCAGAGGGGGCAGAGGGGCGTGACCAAAACAGACCCCGCCCCTTCAGACAGCAACCGCCACGCGCGACGCCGCCCCCCGGGCACGGACAGGGAGGGGGAGGGGCCAGGCTGGGGCGGCGCTGGAGGGCGTGGCCTAAGTGGGCGTGGGGTGCCATTGAGGTTTGGGTGCCATGGGGCATGGGGGCACTGTGGGGTGTCAGAGCACTACTGTGGTGCGATGGGCTGCAAGGGGTCATCGGGGGGCTGTTGTAGGCACTATGAGGGACATGGGCACTGTGGGACGCTGAGGCGCTGCTATGAGTTGATGGGGTGCTATGAAGTGGCACATGAGTCCTATGGGCACTTTGTGTGCTATAGGGTGCCAGAGTGTCATAAGGCACAGTAGGTCTATAGGGTGTTGGGGGACTATAGGATGCTGTGGGGCTATATGGTGTCAGGGGGCTGTGGGGTGATGGGGGGCTGTACAATGCTGTAGGGCTGTAGGTCATTGGGGTACTATAGGGTGTCAAGGTGCTATAGGGGTGGGAAGGGCTGTAGGGTGACGGGGGGCTATAGGATGCAGGGGGGGTACAGGATGTTGGGGGGCTGTGGGGTGTGGTGGGGGCACTATAGACTGTGGGGCTGCTATGGGGTGGTGTGGCACTACAAGGCACTGAGTCACTATAGGGTGTTGGGGTGCTATGGGGCATTAGGGAACAACAGGGTGCAGCAGTGCTATGGGGCACAGCATCACCATGAGGTGGTAGAGCACTATAGGACTCAAAGCAGCTGTGGGGCACAGGGTCCCTGTGGGGTGGCACAGTGCTATAGGGTGCTGCAGTGCTATGGTGCAAAGGGCAGCTATAGGGCATGGGGTCTCCGTGGAGCACTACATTGCCGTGGGGCACCAGAGTACTATAGGATGCTGCAGTGCTATGGGGCACAAGATCCTCGTGTGGGACAGGGCAGTTATGGGGTGCTGTGGTGCTATAGGATGCTGTGGTGCTATGGGACACGGGGCTGCTATGGAGTGCAGGGCCACTATGGGGCACTGCATCACTGTGGGGTGCCAAGGTGCTATGGGGCACAGGGTCTCCATGGGCCGCAGGGCTAATATAGGGCACAGGGGTTCTGTGTGGGGCACCAGGGGGGCTCTCCTCCTGCCCCCCCCCCAGCCCACAGCCTCCCAGCAGCTGCTCCAGCTCCCAGCGCTCTGCAGCCGTGGGGGGCGGGGGGTGCCCTGGAGAGCTCTGCAGCGGTGGGGGTGCAGCCGTGGAGGATTCCTCTTTCCATGGGGTGTCCCCGGGGGCCCCCTTGTCTTGCACGAGTGTGTGGGGGCTCTCCTCCTGCGGTCCCCCCTTCTGCGTCAGGTCTGTGGGAACACAGCACCATTGGGGGGGATGGGAGGGGTCCCAGGGGCATCCCACTGGAGTTTGGGGCCCCATGGGATGGGGTCCTATTTGGGGTTTGCAGACCCACAGGGGCTGGAGGTCCCATTCAATTTTGGGGTCCCATAGGGTACCCTTGCTTCCCATTGGGAACTGTGGTCCCACCGCATCCCGTCGGGGTTTGGGATCCCTCTGCTGTCCCACTGAGGGGCAGTACCGGGGTGGCCCTTGGTGTGGGGTACTGTTGGGGGGCAGGGAGTCCTGTGGGTGCTGGCCCCTCACCATCACTGCTGTCCTGGTGCCGCACATTGAAGCCATGGAAGGAATCGCGCCGCACCGTGGGGTCCCATGTGCACAGATCCACACACACAGTGCCACAGGGGGATGCCCAACCTGGGGGGAGATGTGGGGGTGGGGTTATAGGGGCTATGGGGGTTTATTATGGGCTGTGGGGGTGCCCCCCTCACCTTCCACTTTGTCAGGACTAGATGAGAACACAAACTCCACGGCAGCATCGGGGGGGAAGCGCTCATCTGAGGGGGAAAGTGGGAACTGGGGGTGTGCTGGGGAAGGTGAAAGTGGAAGGTGAGGGGGGAAGCAGGGACGTGGGTCTTTCTCTGCCTACAGAATCCCAGTGGCTCTGGGGACCTGAAGGGGGCATCCCTGGACCACCAAACATCACCAAATGTCACCCCATGGCCCCCGTGCCCCCCCGGTCCTCACCTTGGCCTCACAGCGCTTATGGGATACGATCTTGCAGACTGTGGGGACAAGGACATAGGAACATGCGGACACACAACTTTGGGGCCACGGGCACACAAAGACATGGGTCATTGGGACACTGGGGACACATGGGGATACAGTGCTGCGTCACCTCGGCAGAGCAGCCCATGGGCGCCCACGCTGTCCTGACAGACGGCGCAGGACCGGGACCTCTTCCGGAACGACTTCTCCTGGAAAGTGTGGGGCGGCACCGGGGGGGGCTGTGGAGCGGTATAGGGAGACAGCGAGGGAACGGGGAGACATGTGGACACAGTGGGGATGTGGTGCTTGGGGATGACCCCCCCCCCGCTGCCTCCGTGTTTGTGACCCACATCCCCCACACGCAGTGTCCCTCTGCAGGAAGCAGTTCAGGCACAGCCCAGGAAATGGCCCTAGGGGGAGCGGGCGTGGGAAACGGGTGGGGGGGGACACAGAGCGGAGCGCACTCCCAGTGCACACTGTAGGGCAGCCTCACAAGGGAGAACACAGCAACGGGGTGAGCACACACCACACTTGTCTCCCCCAATGGGGGCACCCTGATCCCAAATGTGACCCTCTCTGCCCCATGTGTGTCCCCATCCCCGTGAAATTCCACTGCTCCTCAACTCTGTTCCCCCCCACTCCATCCTTGATCCCCAAACCCACAGATCTGCCTCCCCCTCTGCCCCCCTCCCCATGTCCCCACCACAAAGGGAGCTGCAACGCAAAGTGTGACCCACTCTTCCCCCCCACAGTCCAAATCTGCAGTGCCACTTCCCACCCCATTTCTGATCCCAAACCCCATAGAGCTGTCCCTCCACTCACAGCCTACCAGTGACTGTTTTAACCCCAGGAGTACACTATCACCTGACACGTGTCCTCAATCCCCGTGGACTTCCAACCCCCCATAATCCCCCACCCCTCCCCAGTCCCCCATCCTGGTCCTCATGTCATTGCCCCACAGTGCCCCCACCCCACACATGACAGACCCCATCGTCCCATCTGCACGATCCACCACGGAGTTCCTATTATACCATATATCCCCCCACACTGTGCCACCCATCCCTCCACTCCCACACATGACCACACCTCACCCCACGACGCCCCCACTAGAGACCCCTACAAATGTGACGCACTTCTAAGATTCCACGTGGGACCCTCTTATACGCCCTCAAACCCTCTCTCACGTAACACCCCCCCTCCCCCCATTCCCACACACACTCAACTCATGCGATGCCACGTGGGACTCCCCCAACCCCCATCCACGCCCTCCCCACCCTCGCGTGTCCTCCCCCTCGTCTCCCTGTACCGGGTGGGGTTCTCTCCGCCCCAGGACCCGCAGGAGACCCCCCACGGCCCCGCGTGGGTTCATGGCGATGCGCACGGCACTCGGGAGGCGGTGTGTCTAGGGGGGGCCCGCGCTCCACCCGCTGCTGCCGTTTCCCGTCCGAAGTGCCCCCCTGCGAGGTGGAGGAAATGGGGAGGGAGGGGTCGGACCCACACCATGGCCCCACCCCCTTCACCGCCCCCCTGCCCCACTTCAGGGCTGTTTAACCCCTTCGGGGCCAGAGGGGAGACGAGTGGAAGCCCCCTCCATGTGGTCATGGAGTGTTGTATGGAGTGCCCTATAGGGCTGCGGTCGGGGGGACATCCCCTCACGGGGATGCTCCCATAACCCACATTGCACCTCCAACCTGCAGCCCCCCCAATGCTACCACAGAGCTCAGAACTCCACAGTCCCATACCCACAATGGTTCAAGGACTTTGCTGCCTGAACATCTCATTTCTTCTCTGTTCCGTCCCCCGGTGGAACCACAGCCCCCAGCCTACACAATGTGGCTGCCGCTCCCCTTCCTCCTCGGGGGAGGTCCCTCCGATTGGAGCTTCATCCACACATCGATGACATTTCTGTCTCTGAGGCTGTGAAACAGTAAAAGTTCAGCACAGGTAGCGTGAGCGGGGGGGGGAAGACGCATACACCCCCGTGGGGTCTGATGACACTGTAGATGTCCCCTCCTGGGTGAAAGTGAACGTTTCTTTGTCCTCTTCCTGCAACAGAACCATCAAGAATGTACCTTTCCCCTCTAACACAACTGTTGTCCATGGCCGTGTGGCTGCTCGCCAAAGAGTGGTGACGTTGGCCACATTCGTGACGGCAGCTGCTGGCGGGGCTCTGTGGCAGCATTCAGGCACCAAGAACCGATTGTTCATCGCCACCTTCTGTCTGGTTTCCGAAGTGGGCACACAGACAGGTTCTATGGGGTGTGTCTGGACTTCATCGGTCCGTTCTCTCTGAGCTCTGCGTTGTGGTGCAGCAGAAATGGGGAACTGTGGTACAGAGCGACCTTTGATTCAAGGAGCGCACTGTAAAGCATCGCTATTTCTTTGGGGTCTGGGACTGACGCTTGAGCCAGAAGACTGCATGCCGCCATGCAGGTGAGCACCAGGTTTGCCTATCGAGGACGCCTGCAAAGGCAAAGCAGCACAAAGAAGGAGGTGCTACAGAAGGAAGGAAAGGGAATGCTCACCTGCCTCTGAGGACTGAGGCTCACAGGGAAAGAGCACTGAAAGAGGGAGCTCCAACAAAAGACCCTTCCTCAGTGGCAGTCAGCACTGGGAGCACAGGTGGAAACAGTTCAGCTGTGGGAGAGGATACGTGGTTCCACAGCTCCCTACCCACATTTAAGGGCTGACTGCCACAGGAATAGGATCTCTACCTGCAGTCTACCTGCCATGCACTGTGAGGTGAGCTCCAGTCCTCAAGAAAGGATACACGATTCCTTCTTTATCACTGAATTGTGATCTCCGCATTTATTGGGGGGTTGGACACTGCTTGAAGGCAGCTGTAAGCACCCTAAGGCTGCAGCAGGCCGACTGCATTCTGCAGTTCCGGGAATGCTCTTTTCCAGGAAGGGATTCTGTGTCCTCATGATCCAGTTTGAACATTTCCTGTTAATTCTTGATTGTCTGCAGATTTCTAAGGGCCATAAACTCCACCTTTTATTGCACACCAAAAAAAGCAAAAATAAATGCTTTTCTTGTACTCCATATTTAGTAAACAAATGCATGAAAACACAAACAAAATGGAGACTGAGAGGACATCCCTATAGCCCTGTGCTTTCTGCTAACGAGCCGTCGCTTCATAACCATTACACTGCCACAGTTGTAGGAGTTTGGTGCGTGAATCTTAAACAACAGTGTAACTGATACTGGCAAAACAAAACAAAAAAACCCCAAACAAACAAAAAGCATGACCACGCCAATTTTTTGACCATTTTCTACAGATATTCATGAGGACTTAACACAGGTTTCTTGGGTTTGAAAAAGATTTCCTTGAGTACATTCATGGTTCATTTTGTTTATTTATACGTTTCCGTCCATCTCCTAAATGTGATCTTCTCTGACATCAAAAGGAGAACGGAACGTCAGGGGCGGCGCTACGGATCCGCGTCAGTGCCGGAGAAGTTCTTTACGCGGTCTCTGCTGCCGCCGCGTGGACACTGCGCGGAACTGCCACGAGGTTGTTTGGTCACGGTGGCAACAGAACGCATGCGCGGAGAAGCAGCGAACGTACGTTCTGATCGCTCAGCGCTGTTATAGTTCAGTGGTGGTGCTCTCAGTGCAGGTGTGTACAGGTGGGGTGGGGTTGTGGGGCCCATCCTGTGCTGAGATGGTTGTCAGCCACTACACTACCAAACTGGAAGACACCACGTAAGCTGGGTGACACTGTGAGTACTGAAGCTCCTGCTTCTTGAGTAAATGGGAAGCGTGGCTTTTTGATAACAGTACCTATAGAGCCCTAGAAGTGGGGCTGAATGCAGTGCAGTCAGCACACAGAACTGCAAAGCGACCCTGCTAACTGATGCAGGGCTGTTTGGGAACCCTATGAACCTATGCACAGCCAGTCCGCCAATCTTTATCGTGCTTACTCCTCAGAACGATACTACGCATGCACAAAAAATTTTTATAACATAATCAAACTGCTGCTTCCTCTGAAGTACCGGTGAGCAGCTCGTTTGTGGCCCGCCAGACCAACAATGTTTGCCTCCTCCACGTTTAGTATTCTGCCTCTTTTTTCTTGCCTCTTATGTGCTGATGGCGATTCCGATGCGGGAAGCGGCCATTTTCGTTCGGTTTTCCCCTATGCACGCCGCGGGCACCCAATTGGCTGGTCTCCGCATGAGAGCACCAGGAGCCTGCCCGGGCCACGGGCACACGCAGCACGCAGTAGCCACCACAACTATCACCAGGAACAGCATCTCCCCCCCCAACCAACACCAGGAACAGCATCTTCCCCCCAACAACAACACCAGCAACATCACATCCCCCCCAACAACAACACCAGCAACATCACCTCCCCCCCAACAACTAACACCACCAACAGCATCTCCCCCCCCACAAAACCACCAGCGACAGCATCGCCCCCCCAACAAAACCACCAGCGACAGCATCGCCCCCCCAACAAAACCACCAGCGACAGCATCGCCCACCCCAACAAAACCACCAGCGACAGCATCGCCCACCCCAACAAAACCACCAGCGACAGCATCGCCCCCCCAACAAAACCACCAGCGACAGCATCGCCCCCCCAACAAAACCACCAGCGACAGCATTGCCCCCCACAACCAACACCACCAACAGCGTCTATCCCCCCCAACCAGCACCACAAACAGCGTCTCCCCACAACCAGCACCACCAACAGCGTCTATCCCCCCAACCAGCAACACCAACAGCGTCTCCCCCTCATCCCCTTTCTCTCCCCCCACCTCCGTGTCTTCTCTCAGTATGACTCCCTGATCTCACCCCCCAGTGATACTTCAACATCACCCCAGTGATAACAATGTCCCCCCAAAAACGTCATCTTCCAGCATCACCCCAGTGTCACTCCTTGACTTCAGCCCCCACTGATACCCCAACATGACCCCCCCATGTCACTGCTTTTTGTCACCCTCCAACAGTGTCACCCCAAATCTCACCCACATCTCTCCTCAATGTGACCCATTAGCAGTCCCACAGTGCCCCATCACGTTATGACCCCCGGGAGGCGGCAAAGCGCCGGAAAGCAGAGAGCAGAACATGGCAGCAGTGGTGGGACAGGCAGTGCCAGCAGGGCGTCCCCTGCACCAAAGGGCACTGTGCCTCTCCCCCACTGCTGCCTCTCTCCAGCTGTGCTTCTCCCCAGGGTCTGCAGGGTTTGTTCCATTGCTGCACCGCATCTGCGTGGCCAGCGCAGGACACGGAGCCCAAGTGGAACTCCTGCTCGCACAACAGCTCTTGGTTTGGTGCCCTGACACAGCTCCCAACAATGTCACCCCAAAATGTCACCCCACAGCCACTCCCTGATTCCACCCTCAGTGGTTCTCCAACATCACTCCCAGCATGACCTCATCATCCACACCCCACATCAGTCCAAAACAGTGTCCCCAGTAACATTCCCAGCATCTCTCTCCTAAGTCCCACCCAGTGTCACTTCCCAACATCACTACAATGTTACTGTGTCACTCGGGGATGTCCCCAGGAGCGTCACCCCCACATCACTCCTTGCTGTTAAACATCAGTGCTATTCCAACATTACCGCACCACTTTGCTCTCCAGTGTCCCCCCAATATAACCGCAGTACCATCCCTCAGTGTCACCCATCAGTGCCACCCCACCCAACACCAGGAACAGCATCTCCCCCCCCCACCCAACACCAGGAACAGCATTTCCCCCCCCCCAACCAACACCAGGAACAGCATCTCCCCCCCCCAACCAACACCAGGAACAGCATCGCCCCCCCCCAACCAACACCAGGAACAGCATCGCCCCCCCCCCAACCAACACCAGGAACAGCATCGCCCCCCCCCAACCAACACCAGGAACAGCATCGCACCCCCCCCAACCAACACCAGGAAACGCATCGCCCCCCCCCAACCAACACCAGGAACAGCATCGCCCCCCCCAACCAACACCAGGAACAGCATCGCCCCGCAAACACCACCAGCGACAGCATCGCCCCCCCCCAACCAACACCAGGAACAGCATCGCCCCGCAAACACCACCAGCGACAGCATCGCCCCCCCAGCAACACCACCAGCGACAGCATCGCCCCCCCAGCAACACCACCAGCGACAGCATCGCCCCCCCCAGCAACACCACCAGCGACAGCATCGCCCCCCCCCAGCAACACCACCAGCGACAGCATCGCCCCCCCGACAACAACACCACCGACAGCGTCTATCCCCCCCAACAGCACCACCAACAGCGTCTATCCCCCCAACCAGCACCACCAACAGCGTCTATCCCCCCAACCAGCACCACCAACAGCGTCTCCCCCTCATCCCCTTTCTCTCCCCCCCACCTCCGTGTCTTCTCTCAGTATGACTCCCTGATCTCACCCCCAGTGATACCTCAACATCACCCCAGTGATAACAATGTCCCCCCCAAAAACGTCATCTTCCAGCATCTCCCCAGTGTCACTCCTTGACTTCAGCCCCCCACTGATACCCCAACATGACGCCCCCCTTGTCACTGCTTTTTGTCACCCTCCAACAGTGTCACCCCAAATCTCCCCCACGTCTCTCCTCAATGTGACCCATTAGCAGTCCCACAGTGCCCCATCACGTTATGACCCCCGGGAGGCGGCAAAGCGCCGAAAAGCAGAGAGCAGAACATGGCAGCAGTGGTGGGACAGGCAGTGCCAGCAGGGCGTCCCCTGCACCAAAGGGCACTGTGCCTCTCCCCCACCGCTGCCTCTCTCCAGCTGTGCTTCTCCCCAGGGTCTGCAGGGTTTGTTCCATTGCTGCAACCGCATCTGCGTGGCCAGCGCAGGACACGGAGCCCAAGTGGAACTCCTGCTCGCACAACAGCTCTTGGTTTGGTGCCCTGACATAGCTCCCAACAATGTCACCCCAAAATGTCACCCCACAGCCACTCCCTGATTCACCCTCAGTGGTTCTCCAACATCACTCCCAGCATGACCTCATCATCCACACCCCACATCAGTCCAAAACAGTGCCCCCAGTAACATTCCCAGCATCTCTCTCCTAAGTCCCACCCAGTGTCACTTCCCAACATCACTACAATGTTACTATGTCACTCGGGGATGTCCCCAGGAGCGTCACCCCCACATCACTCCTTACTGTTAAACATCAGTGCTATTCCAACATTACCGCACCACTTTGCTCTCCAGTGTCCCCCCAATATAACCGCAGTACCATCCCTCAGTGTCACCCATCAGTGCCACCCCACTCAACACCAGGAACAGCATCTCCCCCCCCCACCCAACGCCAGGAACAGCACCTGCCCCCCCACCCAACGCCAGGAACAGCACCTGCCCCCCCCCACCCCAACGCCAGGAACAGCACCTGCCCCCCCCCCCCCCACACAACACTAGCAACAAAATCTCCCATCACTGAACAGCACCAGGAACAGCGTCTCCCCCCCAACCACAACACGACCAACAGCGTCTCCCCCCCAACCACAACACGACCAACAGCGTCTCCCCCCCCAACCACAACACGACCAACAGCGTCTCCCCCCCAACCACAACACGACCAACAGCGTCTCCCCCCCAACCACAACACGACCAACAGCGTCTCCCCCCCAACCACAACACGACCAACAGCGTCTCCCCCCCAACCACAACACGACCAACAGCGTCTCCCCCCCCAACCACAACACGACCAACAGCGTCTCCCCCCAACCACAACACGACCAACAGCGTCTCCCCCCCAACCACAACACGACCAACAGCGTCTCCCCCCCAACCACAACACGACCAACAGCGTCTCCCCCCCAACCACAACACGACCAACAGCGTCTCCCCCCCAACCACAACACGACCAACAGCGTCTCCCCCCCAACCACAACACGACCAACAGCGTCTCCCCCCCAACCACAACACGACCAACAGCGTCTCCCCCCCAACCACAACACGACCACAGCGTCTCCCCCCCAACCACAACACGACCAACAGCGTCTCCCCCCCAACCACAACACGACCAACAGCGTCTCCCCCCCAACCACAACACGACCAACAGCGTCTCCCCCCCAACCACAACACGACCAACAGCGTCTCCCCCCCAACCACAACACGACCAACAGCGTCTCCCCCCCAACCACAACACGACCAACAGCGTCTCCCCCCCAACCACAACACGACCAACAGCGTCTCCCCCCCAACCACAACACGACCAACAGCGTCTCCCCCCAAACCTCCGTGTCTTCTCTCAGTATGATTCCCTGATCTCACCCCCAGTGATACCTCAACATCACCCCAAGTGATAGGAAACAATGTCCCCCCAAAAACGTCATCTTCCAGCATCTCCCCAGTGTCACTCCTTGACTTCAGCCCCCACTGATACCCCAACATAACTCCCTGATGTCACTGCTGTTTGTTATCCTCCAACGGTGTCTCCCCAAATCTCCCCCACATCTCTCCTCAATGTGACCCATAGCAGTCCCACAGTGCCCCATCACGTTATGACCCCCGGGAGGCGGCAAAGCGCCGGAAAGCAGAGAGCAGAACATGGCAGCAGTGGGTGGGACAGGCAGTGCCAGCAGGGCATCCCCTGCACCAAAGGGCACTGTGCCCCTCCCCCACCGCTGCCTCTCTCCAGCTGTGCTTCTCCCCAGGGTCTGCAGGGTTTGTTCCATTGCTGCACCGCATCTGCGTGGCCAGTGCAGGACACGGAGCCCAAGTGGAACTCCTGCTCACACAACAACTCTTGGTTTGGTGCCCATCACAGTCCCCCAGGTTCAGCCCCAATTTGTCACCCCAACATTACTCCCTGATGTCCTCCCACCAGGTGAGGCCCTAAAGTCACCCCCCACCGTTCATGCCCCACATCAACCCAACAACATCAGCCCAAAGCATCACTGCCCTACAGGAACCTAACGCTCTCAGCCCCCAGCATCCTCCCCCAACATCCCTTCCTGATGTCACCTCAGCATCGCCCCACAGCATCTCCCCATAACAGCACCCCCCCATAACTGGATGGACAGCACAGCATAACAGCATAACAACCATCTCCCATAAAATGAGAACAATGCCCAAATACAACAAACATGGACACAAGCACCAAAGAGAAAAACTACCCTACCTTGGAAGATCTCCAGTACGTAGAGAGCTCCAGAAAGAACTGCTCAGCTCCACTTCCTGCCCTTAAATGAGGGCAGGGAAGGGGTGGTCCTGGCCCCTCCCCTTCCTGTCATCAGCAGCATTGCAAACACCTGAGCTCCCCAGGTTTGGCCCGCCCCCCCACCACGTGCGCTGTCACTGCTCCAAGTCCTCTCTCAGCATTTCCTCTGCACCCCTAGCATCACCCCAACATCACCACTATAGTGTCACCCAAACATCATCACTACAGCATCACCCCAACAGCGTCACCCCAACAGGGTCACCCCAATATCACCACTACATCGTCACCCCAACATCATCGCTACAGCATCACCCCAACAGTGTCACGCCAACATCACCACTACAGTGTCACCCTACAGCGTCACCCAAACATCGCCCCCCAGTGTCACTCCTAATCACCCAAATGTCATCTCAGTGTCACTCCCTGGTGTCACCCCAATTTCACCCCCACTGTCACTCCCTGGTGTCACTCCCCCAGTATTACCCCAACATCACTGCTGCTGTCACCCCACACTGTCCCCCTGTCCTCCAATCCCCATGCTGTACCCCTGTCCCTCCATCCCTCCCCAGCCCCCATCCCCGCTGTATCCCCCCCGTTCCCCCATGTCCCTCTGGTCCCACCTGCTTGCTCTGACCCCCAACTGCAGTGCAGTGCCCCATGAGTGGTTCTGTGTCACCTTTGGTGTCACCTCCACCAGCATCTTCAGGGACAGTCCAGCGCCGTGTCCCCTGTCTCCTATGTCGCCACGTGCGCCCCACGTCCCCCCATGTCTCCGTGTCCCCTCTGTGCCCTCATGTACCACCATGACCTCACCGTGGCTTTGGCACACAGCATGGGGTGGCCCACATGGCACAGCAGTGTCCCCACCTCTGTCCCTGCTGTCACCAGAACTGTCACCACCACCTCCACACAACTGATGGACACCGGGGATGTGCCTCTGGGGGATGTGGGGACACTGGGGACACTGGGGGTGACACTGGGGACACACTGACATTGAGGACAGTGGGGAGATATTGAGGGGACATTGTGGGTAAGCTGATGGTGTGGCAACACCGGGGCATGGGGACATGGAGAGGGACACTGTGGGGATCCAGGGGGATGCGGGGACACTGTGGATGTTGGGGAGACACTGCGGATGTTGTAGAGACATCGTGGAGCACTGGGGGATGTGGGGACACTGGGGCAGTAATGGGGGAGCTCATCCGTTGTTCATCCCCCCCTGCTGGACAGGCAGACCTGGTTTATTTTAGTTTATTCACACCTGTATGGGAACTGTCAGCCATTACTTACACCTGTATGGGAACTGTCAGTCACAGCCCAAGCTGTGATGGAGCACCTGGTGAGGGGGGCGTGGCCAGCCCTGGGAGCACAGGTGGGAGCAGTTGAGCCGTGGGAGGGGATAGGAGGAGATCCCTGGCTCCACCCCCCCTTGCCCTCATTTAAGGGCCGGCAGCCGCAGGGGCAGCATCTCAGCCTGGAGCTGCTTCCTATGGAGTCTGTGGGTGAATGCTGCTCCTTGGAGTAAGGTCAGTGATTTCTGTTTTGCTTTTGGGTTATGCTTTTTGTCGTTCTGGGGCTCTGATTCTGGTTTAAGGGAGCTGTGTTTGCTCTCTGTGTTCTCTCTATGCCCTTCCTTTTTTTCTGTAAGGGTGGTGCTGGGGTTACTTCTTTTTCTCTGAACTGGTGATGGAGGAGCTGCTGTTTATTCTGTTCTTTCACTACTGCCTCATTTCTGGAACGCTTCAATCAGCCCCAGGGTGACGCTGCTCAGCTGATAGAGCACTGCAGCTCTGAGAATGTCTGGGGCTTATGCCCTTTTCTATAAAAGGGTTCAGTATTCTCACAATCTTTTTTGTTCTTCTTTTTAAAGCATTATTTTTCTGGTTAAGCCTTTGTTTCTTCTTTTACAGTTTTCGTCTCATCATCTCCACCTTGGGGTCCTGAACTTTGCTTCTGCATCATCCCAGTCTGTTTTACAACTGTGATAAATGGTGCTCTACATCAGCTCAGGTGGAGTATTGTTTAAAGGCATTTTGTGACTCGTTATCACATAATGAATTATGTTATGTGTTTCTTTGTTCTGATCTCTTTTTACAGCTCAGTGGTGTTTAAGGCTTGCTGGGACTCCTCTAATTGATGGTGTAAGTATTGTGAGATCTGCAGAGCAGGAAATGGAACATCACGAACCCCTCATTTGTGCATCACTTGTATGCAGGCAGGTTTTCTTCTGGCCATGGTAAGAGATGAAATGGGGTTACAAGTGTTCCTTTCTTAGAGGAGCACATTTGTGTAAGAGGTGCTGCTCTATAAGTGCGGGGCAGTGCCTTCATTGCTGTTCTGTGTCCAACAGGTGGCTATGGGGAGCTGCAGCACTCCTGGGGATACAGCAGCTGCACTGAGGAACGTGGGGTGCTCCATGAAAGCAGTGAGTAAAACAAAGCTGCATCTCCTGGAATGGCTCAGAACCGGACTTTGCTGACTGGTAACTGGTCACCCACAAAGGTAAGGACAGCACGCACTCACTGCTGCTTTTCTATCACCTAGCATGGCACAATGTAGTCCTCCCAGAGCTTTTTCCCTGTGCTTTAGGGTACCTAAAAGCTGCCTGTCCTTTTCACTTTCCTCCTGGGTGTTGTCCTTGCCCTTTCCCTTGTCTTTCTTTGCCTTGTTCTTCTTCCCTTTGTGCTGTCTCCTTACTTTTGCTCGGTCTTTCTCCTGGCATCGCACTCTTGGTCCCTGAGTGCATTCCTTGCACTGTTCCCCTTCCATGTCCTGTGCTTTCCCTGGTTCTCCTCCTTGTCCTTTGCCTTTTCCCTGGGCATTTTAGCGCCGTTCTCCTGTCCCAGCTCTGGGCCTTTTGGCGTCGCTCTGTTGTTCCTGTAGTGCATTCCTTGCACTGTTCCCCTTCCATGCCCTGTGCTTTCCCTGCTTCTCCTCCTTGTCCTTTGCCTTTTCCCTGGGCATTTTAGCGCCGTTCTCCTGTCCCAGCTCTGGGCCTTTTGGCGTCGCTCTGTTGTTCCTGTAGTGCATTCCTTGCACTGTTCCCCTTCCATGCCCTGTGCTTTCCCTGCTTCTCCTCCTTGTCCTTTGCCTTTTCCCTGGGCATTTTAGTGCCATTCTCTCATCCCAGCTCTGGGCCTTTTGGCGTCGCTCTGTTGTTCCTGTAGTGCATTCCTTGCACTGTTCCCCTTCCATGCCCTGTGCTTTCCCTGCTTCTCCTCCTTGTCCTTTGCCTTTTCCCTGGGCATTTTAGTGCCATTCTCTCATCCTAGCTCTGGGCCTTTTGGCATTGCTCTCTTTGCCCCATAGCGCATTCCCTGGGCTTTCTCTGTTTCTCCTCATTGTCTTTTGCCCTTTCCCTGGGCTTTTTAGTGCCATTCTCTCGTCCCAGCTCTGGGCCTTCATTTGGCGTCGCTCTGTTGTCCCTGTAGCGCATTCTTGCACCGTTCCCCTTCCATGCCCTGGGCTTTAGTGCATTCCTTGTGCCCTTCTCCTTGCCCTCATCTTTGCTGTGTCTTTCCCTGGTTCTTCTCCTTCCCTTGGCCCAGCTCTGGCCCTTTTCTTTGCACTGCTCTCTTGGCCCCGTAGTGCAGTCCTTGTGCCGTTCCCTTTCCATCCCCAGGGCGTTCCCTGTGCTGTTCTCCTTCGTTCTTCCCCTTGCCTTTCCCTGTACCATTCTCCTTGCCTTTCTTTTGCTTCATCTCTCTCTGGGATTTCACTTTGGCTTTTCCTTGCCTGGGTGTTCTGCTTACCTTTGCCTCCCTGGGATGCGTTGGAGGCAGCTTTGATTTTAATTATCACCTGAACTGTAATCTTAATGGGAGCTCTAAAGGTAATTGTAATCATGTGCAGTGTAACCCTAAACTTAATGCTAGTTGTCTTTTTCCTACTTATCTCTGTTAACCCTATTTAACAACATCTAGATCCTCCAATAACACCGATTGCCTGGAGCACTGCAGCCAGAGTCCAGCAGCCGGACCTCGGCCTACAGCAGTCAGCGTCAAGACCCTGCACTTCCTGACTGTACTGAGCCTCCGTATCCCTGCTGCCCCCACCCCTCTCCCTACCATCTCCCAGGCCCTATTTTGAAGGGAACTGTGCAGCTGCGGGACTAGGCGGCCCACAGAAGGTAATTCCTCAGAGCCCCACCTGCTGGGACAGAGCTGTTCCACTGTAGGTGCAGCAGAGCCTGGGGATCGCACCAACAGGAGCACTCGGTGAGTTTCCTGGGAGCCGTCAGCAGGCAGACTTGTTGGTTCTCCCATATCGCATCCTGACCTTCCACTTGTCTCAGCGGCGCTTCTCTGAGGATCCGCTGCACCATCTTTCCCAGCACAGAGGTGAGATCAAGGGGTCGGTGGTTCCTGGGGTCATCCTTTGTCTACGTTTTCCAAAGAGGTGTAATGTTGCCTTTATTTTTCTCACCAGGGACTTCACCTGATTGCTCTGACTTCAAACACCATTGAGAGCAGCTCTGCGACTCCATCAGCTCATTCCTCAGGACTCCAGGATGTGTCTCATCGGGACCCACAGACTTTGGGAAGCTCCGGTTCCCCAGGCGGTTCGGTACCCGATCTCGGCTCGCTGTAGGGGGTGGGCGGCATTGCTTCTCCAGTCCCCATATCCCAAACCAAAGCATCTGAGGGCTGTGCAATGAGCAGTCATCAGAGGGGACGGAAGCAATAAAACTGAGCACTGAAACTTCTCCTTGTGCTCTGTTACAGCTGCAGCATTGCTCCTGGTGAGCAGCATTGCGCACAGGGTTCAACCACTTTGCTCTGGGAAAGGAGCACTGCCGTGTGTGTTTGTGTAAGAGATGTTGTCCTGTATGTGTGGGATAGTGCCTTCATTGTTGTTCTGTGTCCAGCAGGTGGCCATGGGGAGCTGCAGCACTCCTGGGGACGGAATGCGGAAGTGGTGAGGAATGGGAAGCTGCATTTCCTGGAATGTTCTGGAACCAGACTGTGCTGACGGGTAACTGTTTCCCCAACCAGGTAAGGGCTGCGCACACCCACCGGCGATTGCCCATAGTGCCGTGCAGCGCTCCCAGAGCTTGTTCCAGTGCTGTAGGGTATCTAGAGCTGCCTGCCTGTTTCCTTCTGGCTGTTTTCTTTGTCTTTACCCCTTAGCTTTCCCTGTGGTGTTTTCTTTGTGTTTCCCCTTTGCTTTTCCCCCCACTTTTCCCTGTTTCTTCTCCTTGCCCTTTGCCTTTCCCTGCAGTGTTCTCCTTGTGTTGGCCCTAAGTTCTGCCCTGACCTCCTCTTGGCATCGTTCTCTGCCCCCCATTGCTTTCCCTGCGCCGTTCCCCTTCCTCACCCTTTGCTTTTGCCTCTGCCTGGGCCTTTATGCGCCGTTTTCTTGGCCCATTTCCAGGCTTTCTCTTGGCATCGTTCTCTTGGCCCCTTCGATGAATTTCCTGCATCATTCCCCTTCCTTGCCATGGCTTTCCCTGCAGTGTTCTTCTTGTGTTTGCCGTTAGTTTTGCTGGGGCCTTGTCTTTGTGCCATTCTCTTGGTCCAGCTCAGGGCCTTCTTTTGGCACCATACTCTTGACCCCCATAGTGCTTTCTTTTTTTGCACCGTTCCCTCCCTCCCTTTCTCCTCCTTGGGTTTTTGCGCCGTTCCTTCCCTCCCTTTCTCCTCCTCAGATTTTTGCGCCGTTCCCTCCCTCCCTTTCCCTTTCTTGTCTTTTGCACTGCTCCCTCGTTTTCTCTTCGTGTTGCTCCGGCTCTGTGTTGTTTTTGCTGCCTTTGCCCTTTGTTTTGCCTTGGCTTTCCCTGTGATGCTGTCCACGCCCTTCTCCTGGCACTGTTCTCATGGTGCTGCTGTGGCCCTTCTCCTCGTGCCATTCTGTTTCCTCCCATTTTCCCCTCGGCATTCCCTGCACAGTTCTCCTCGCCTTTGCCTTTATCCCATTGTCTTTTCCTGAGATGTTCTTGACTTTGCATGCCCTGCCTCTTCTCCTTTCCTTTTCTTTGTTTTTTTCTTGGGATTTCACCTTGCTTTTGCCTGCCCTGGGTTCTTGCTTGCCTTTCCTTCACTGGGTTCGGTTGGGTGGCAGCTTCGTTTTTAATGCTGATTTGAACCCCAAGCTTAATGGGAGCTCTAAAGAATTGTATCAATGCACACTGTAACTGTAACACTAACCCTAACTGTCCATTTCCTATTGATCACTGTATTAATCTCATTAAAAACCATCCAACCCAACGGTGATGGTAACGCCCAACCCTCCAATAACTCTGATTGCATAGAGACATTCCCGCACTCCCAATTGCCTCTGATCACCAAACTCCTTTGTGTCACCATGTCTCTTGGCCCCAGGCGTCTCGAGCAGCGTACACAGTGCAGCCCCCGTGTTTCTGAACAGCACACTCACTCTTTGTTGCGTTCCACAGGTGGGAACAGAGAACTGCGCTGCAAAAACCACACGGAGGGATCCATTGTTCTTCACAGACTCGGTGAGAAACGGTAAGCTGCAACTCCTGGAATGGCACTTTGCTGCCCAGCTGCCTTAAGAGGTAAGGACAACGTGTGCGCACCAATGTTTATTTATTAATAAATCACTGTGTTTCTAGAAGATGGTTATCCCGTTGTGTTGTACTGCATCACTTTGTGCCCCGGATTTCAATCTGGGTCACCGTAGCTAGAGTGCGTGTGTGTGTGTGCATGTGTAGTTGTAACCTAAGAACCGTACAGCAGTACAGGCATAGCGACAGAACTCTACACCTCAGTTGTGCATTGTGACCATCTATGACCTTCAAAGTCATATCTCAAACAACTCTGAAAGTTCTTTGTAATAACCCTAACCTGACTCTTGCACCGTTTACAGGGCCGGGCTGACGGCGAGCTCTACTTGCGTCTGTGCGTTTGTAGAGTTACCAATGTCTCTTTCTAAATGATGTCTCTTGTTGTTACAGGTGAAGGTCTCTTCAGCACCGCTCAGTTCTGGCCCATAGCATCACCTGCAGTTGTAAACACACCGTGTAGGATGCAGCACTCGCATCGATTGTTCTTCGTTTCATCGTCCTCAGCCCGGCGATCGAATGCGTCCACGTCCGTCTGTCCACATCTCTTCTACGGCAGCCGATCGACGCTTCCTTCAGCCATGACGCCGTCTCCAGACTTGCACAGGTGCACTCGGTCCCTCACCCAGTTCATCAATAAAGATTTTGGACAGGCCCGAATTCCACTTGGGACATGACACTGGTTATAGTCCCACCCTATGGGCGTGGCCATGGCACTTGTTCTTTACGCAGCCAATAGTGTCCCCGTCCCAGCACCCCCCTGTACTTATCTCCTGGAGAATCCCATGGCTCATAGTGTCCAGTACTTCGCCTCGCTTACGGGGTCGGGTTAGCTTTGCTCTGAGTTTGCTTGTCCAGCAGGCTGACCCAAACCCGTAACCAACACCCAGCGTTTGCAAGGAGTCCTTTTGCACTCCTTTCCAATTGGATTAAGACTTGTGCCGGTTTGCGGCCGATTGGAGTTCGGCGCTGATTTCAGCGCAGCAGGGGCTTTTGCCTCTCCCAAATTGAATTGAGTTAGGCCTTGCTTACGGGGTTGGGTTAGCTTTACTCAGTTTTTCCTTGTAGAGTAGGCTAACCCAACCTCGTAACCAACGCACGGCCGTTGGTCGGAGACCTTTTGCTCCTTCCCGGCCACTTTGAGACTCGTGCCGGTTTGCGGCCACACTGAGACGGATGCCGATTTCCGCTCACGCAGCGATTTTTGCCACTTCCAATTTGACTTTAGCCATTGCTTATGGGGTCGGTTTAACTTTGCTCTGAGTTTGCTTGTCCAGCAGGCTAACCCAACCCCATAACTAACACCTCCATCTCACACAGAGTCCTTTTGCACTCCTTTCTGATTGGATTGAGACTCGTGCCGGTTTGCGGCCGGTCCAAGATGAGCGCTGATTTCAGCGCAGCAGGGGCTTTTGCCTCTTCCAAATTGAATTGAGTTAGGCCTTGCTTACGGGGTTGGGTTAGCTTTGCTCAGTTTTTCCTTGTAGAGTAGGCTAACCCAACCTCGTAACCAACGCACGGCCGTTGGTCGGAGACCTTTTGCTCCTTCCCGGCCACTCTGAGACTCGTGCCGGTTTGCGGCCGGTCCAAGATGAGCGCTGATTTCAGTGCAGGCCATGATTTTTGCCTCGTCAAAATTGAGTTAAATTTGAGTAATTGGCTTGAACTAAATTGACAAATTAAATTTCAAATTGAGTTAGGCCTTGCTTACGGGGTTGGGTTAGCTTTGCTCAGTTTTTCCTTGTAGAGTAGGCTAACCCAACCTCGTAACCAACGCACGGCCGTTGGTCGGAGACCTTTTGCTCCTTCCCGGCCACTCTGAGACTCGTGCCGGTTTGCGGCCACTCTGAGACTTGAGTTCTGTGTCGGACGCCCTGAGGTCCGTGTTGGTTTTGATGTGGCCCTGTTCCTTTGATTCCATGCGCCCAATTAAGGAAAGCGTTTGGTTTTTTGTATATAGGGTATGTGGATTGCATGCAGAACGCAGTGTTTGGGTACCCAAATGATACTGAGGCCTTGTGACCCTTGTCTAGTTGGTCTGATATGGATTTTGTATACAAAGTGAGTTTTGGACTGTGTCTGTGTACACTATGGCTGTAAAACATGTCTGGGACACGCTCTGATGCTGTGTACAATGACGATGCTGTCTGGGACCTGCTCTGATGCTGTGTACAATGACGATGCTGTCTGGGACCCGCTCTGATGCTGTGTACAATGACCATGCTGTCTGGGACCCGCTCTGATGCTGTGTACAATTTGTGGGCGTAACCGTTTCTCAGACCCGCTCTGAGTCTCTGTATGACAAAAAGATGTCTGGAACCCACTCTGTATTTGTATTTGCTGTGGTTGTAACTTGTACTGATGCAGATGATGTGTATGCTGTACCTGTAAACTATGCCTTGTATTGTTTTGAACGTGTGTGATCTGTATATTGATGTGTATTGTTTGCACTACTCTGTGATATCACAGCATGCACTAAACATTGCTCATTATGGAATAAAGGAATATTTGTCACACAGAACTGAGTGTTGTGTTACATTTTCTGCACAAGGAGCATCTCACCATACAAGGTAGGTGTGACAGGTAAGTGTGGGGCTAGTGTGGTTAGGGTTAGGCTCAGTTGGATTTAGTGCCTAGTTAGTTAGTTGTGGTAGGACTTAGCGGTGGTTGCAGTTGGTTGTGGTAGGACTTAGCGGTGGTTGCAGTTGGTTGCGGTAGGACTTAGCGATGGTTGCAGTTGGTTGCGGTAGGACTTAGCGGTGGTTGCAGGTGGTTGCGGTAGGACTTAGCGGTGGTTGCAGTTGGTTGTGGTAGGACTTAGCGGTGGTTGCAGTTGGTTGTGGTAGGACTTAGCGGTGGTTGCAGTTGGTTGCGGTAGGACTTAGCGGTGGTTGCAGTTGGTTGCGGTAGGACTTAGCGGTGGTTGCAGTGGTTGCGGTAGGACTTAGCGGTGGTTGCAGTGGTTGCGGTAGGACTTAGCGGTGGTTGCAGTTGGTTGCGGTAGGACTTAGCGGTGGTTGCAGTGGTTGCGGTAGGACTTAGCGGTGGTTGCAGTTGGTTGCGGTAGGACTTAGCGGTGGTTGCAGTGGTTGCGGTAGGACTTAGCGGTGGTTGCAGGTGGTTGCGGTAGGACTTAGCGGTGGTTGCAGGTGGTTGCGGTAGGACTTAGCGGTGGTTGCAGTGGTTGCGGTAGGACTTAGCGGTGGTTGCAGTTGGTTGCGGTAGGACTTAGCGGTGGTTGCAGTGGTTGCGGTAGGACTTAGCGGTGGTTGCAGGTGGTTGCGGTAGGACTTAGCGGTGGTTGCAGGTGGTTGCGGTAGGACTTAGCGGTGGTTGCAGGTGGTTGCGGTAGGACTTAGCGGTGGTTGCAGGTGGTTGCGGTAGGACTTAGCGGTGGTTGCAGTTGGTTGCGGTAGGACTTAGCGGTGGTTGCAGTGGTTGCGGTAGGACTTAGCGGTGGTTGCAGGTGGTTGCGGTAGGACTTAGCGGTGGTTGCTGGTGGTTGCGGTAGGACTTAGCGGTGGTTGGGTTAGGGGTAGGGGTAGGGGTAGGGGTAGGGGTTAGGGTTGGGGTTGGGGTTGGGGTTGGGGTTGGGGTTGGGGTTGGGGTTAGGGTTAGGGTTGGGGTTAGGGTTAGGGTTAGGGTTAGGGTTAGGGTTAGGGTTAGGGTTAGGGTTAGGGTTAGGGTTAGGGTTAGGTTAGGGTTAGGGTTAGGGTTAGGGTTAGGGTTAGGGTTAGGGTTAGGGTTAGGGTTAGGGTTAGGGTTAGGGTTAGGGTTAGGGTTAGGGTTAGGGTTAGGGTTAGGGTTAGGGTTAGGGTTAGGGTTAGGGTTAGGGTTAGGGTTAGGTTAGGGTTAGGGTTAGGGTTAGGGTTAGGGTTAGGGTTAGGGTTAGGGTTAGGGTTAGGGTTAGGGTTAGGGTTAGGGTTAGGGTTAGGGTTAGGGTTAGGGTTAGGGTTAGGGTTAGGGTTAGGGTTAGGGTTAGGGTTAGGGTTAGGTTAGGGTTAGGGTTAGGGTTAGGGTTAGGGTTAGGGTTAGGGTTAGGGTTAGGGTTAGGGTTAGGGTTAGGGTTAGGGTGAGGGTGAGGGTGAGAGGGTGAGGGTGAGGGTGAGGGTGAGGGTGAGGGTGAGGGTGAGGGTGAGGGTGAGGGTGAGGGTGAGGGTGAGGGTGAGGGTGAGGGTGAGGGTGAGGGTGAGGGTGAGGGTGAGGGTGAGGGTGAGGGTGAGGGTGAGGGTGAGGGTGAGGGTGAGGGTGAGGGTTAGGGTGAGGGTTAGGGTTAGGGTTAGGGTTAGGGTTAGGGTTAGGGTTAGGGTTAGGTTAGGGTTAGGGTTAGGGTTAGGGTTAGGGTTAGGGTTAGGGTTAGGGTTAGGGTTAGGGTTAGGGTTAGGGTTAGGGTTAGGTTAGGGTTAGGGTTAGGGTTTAGGGTTAGGGTTAGGGTTAGGGTTAGGGTTAGGGTTAGGGTTAGGGTTAGGGTTAGGGTTAGGGTTAGGGTTAGGGTTAGGGTTAGGGTTAGGGTTAGGGTTAGGGTTAGGGTTAGGGTTAGGGTTAGGGTTAGGGTTAGGGTTAGGGTTAGGGTTAGGGTTAGGGTTAGGGTTAGGGTTAGGGTTAGGGTTAGGGGTTAGGGTTAGGGTTAGGGTTAGGGTTAGGGTTAGGGTTAGGGTTAGGGTTAGGGTTAGGGTTAGGGTTAGGGTTAGGGTTAGGGTTAGGGTTAGGGTTAGGGTTAGGGTTAGGGTTAGGGTTAGGGTTAGGGTTAGGGTTAGGGTTAGGGTTAGGGTTAGGGTTAGGGTTAGGGTTAGGGTTAGGGTTAGGGTTAGGGTTAGGGTTAGGGTTAGGGTTAGGGTTAGGGTTAGGGTTAGGGTTAGGGTTAGGGTTAGGGTTAGGGTTAGGGTTAGGGTT